>NC_134362.1:102656406-102678906 GCF_048569485.1 Anomaloglossus baeobatrachus
CCTCGCTCTCTTCTCCCCCTCCTCGCTCTCTTCTCCCCCTCCTCGCTCTCTTCTCCCCCTCCTCGCTCTCTTCTCCCCCTCCTCGCTCTCTTCTCCCCCTCCTCGCTCTCTTTTCCACCCCCCTCTCCTGGCATGGTCAGTACAGAAATCTCTCCATCGCGGAGGGGTGAGAGGGAGTAATAAACATGGAGTCCCTACTGTGTATGTGTATTTATTTCTAATTAAGTTTTTTTTTTTTTTTTTTTTTTTTTTAAACCCTTTATTGGAGATTCTTAATGGCCAGGTCAAACTTGGCCTGACAATAAGAATCTCGGGCTTTATACCAGCTGGTAAAACATATCTGGTATTAACCCCTTATTACCCAGCGTGCCCCCTGCCACCAGGGCCACTGGAAGAGTTGGATACAGCGCCAGAAGATGGCGCTTCTATGAAAGCGCCATTTTCTGGGGCGGCTGTTGACTGCAATTTGCAGCGTGGGGCCCAGAAAGTTTGGGCACCCTGCACTGCGGATTCCAATCCCCAGCTGCCTAGTTGTACCTGGCTGGACTCAAAAGTACGGTGAAGCCCACGTCATTTTTTTTTTTTTTTAATTATTTCATGAAATTCATGAAAATAAAAAAAAAAAAGGGCTTCTCTTTATTTTTGGTTCCCAGCTGGGTACAAATAGGCACCTGGGGGTTGGGGGCAGCCCGTAGCTGCCTGCTGTACCTGGCTAGCATACAAAAATATGGCGAAGCCCACGTCATTTTTTTGAAAAAAAATGTCAGGCAAAAACCTTTATAAGAAAAAAAAAAATGCTTCCCTGGAGTTCTATTGCCAGTGAAAGTAACACCAAGCAGCGGGGGTTAGCAGCCAGTAGCTGCTTGGGTTACCCTTAGCAATAGAAAATGCAGCGGGAGCCCACAAACAATGTGATTTTTTTTTTTTTTTTTTTAAATGAGTTTTTAAAAAAAAAAAATCGACATGGGCTTCGCCCATCGAGCACCAGAGCATTTTACTGCTCAATTCATCCCAAGTAATCAGATGACTCCAGTGTCTGCCGATTACTTGTTCTGTGTCCCCCTGCATCCATTGCAGCGTGTACGGGCTGTGAGGTCAGCGGAGTTCAGTCCAGCACTGGAGTCAGCTGATCTGAACTCAGCTGATCTCCAGCCTGCACACGCTGCGATGGATGCAGGGGGACATAGAACAAGTAAGGTCTAAGCCACACGGCGAGAAAAACAGTGCGAGTGGAGTGCGATAAAACATCGCATTCCACTCGGACCAATATTTGCCTGTGTGTCAGTGCACATGAGCGATTATTTTCTCAGCCCTAATTGGACCGAGAAAACAATCACAGCATGCTACAACTGTAATACAAGACTCTCTCTTTTACCCATTTAAGTGTATGTGGTGAGAGAAAAATCGCACTTTGCTTGCGGTACATCGGTGGACTACGGAGGAGAGAGGGAGAGAAATCCCTCCCACCCCTCCTCAGTGCTGGCCCAACCCTCGAGTGGCGGACCGCCCCCCGCAGATGAGGTCTGCTCGCACAGTTGGACCTCAGTCGCAGGGACACACGCATGACACTCAGCTCTGCTGTACTGAGCATGAGCCGAGTGTAATGCGAGGGGATCGCAGTAATCCCCGTGTGGCCCGAGCCTGATCGGCCGACACTTGAGTCAGCTGATCTGAACTCCTGTACACACAGCCTGCACACGGTCACATGTGATCGGCAGCAGGCAGTGACTGCTGTTAAGGCTACATTCACATGACCGTTCCGTTTTTGCGGGCCACAAAAAACGGTCCTTTTTTTTAACGGATGCATCCTAGTGGCATCCGTGTGACATCTGCGTGCCTTCCGGTTTTTTTGCGGACCGCAAAAAACGGAAGCAGCAAGAAAGATAATTAGATGAGTAGATATAGAGATGGATAGATATATAGATAGAGGGATGAATGAATGAATGGAGGGCTGGATAGATAGATAAGAAAGGCATATATAATGTCCTACCCCCTGCATATTCTAAGCTGGCACCCTTTTGTGACTTTCATGTGGCACTAAGGTGCTTAGTCTTGTATTTAGCCAAAAAATAAATAAATAAATAAAAAAAAAATGACATGCGGTCCCCCCTATCTTTTGTAGCCAGCTAGGGTAAAGCAAACGGCTGCAGCCTGCAAACCACAGCTGGCAGCTTCACCTTTGCTGGTAATCTAAAACAGAGGGCACCCCACGCTGTTATTTTAAATTAAATAAATAATTTAAAACAAAAAACACGGGGTCCCCTGAAATTGGATCACCAGCCAAGGTAAAGCGGACAGCTGTGGTCTGGTATTCTCAGACTAGGGAGGTTCACAGTTATTGGACACTCCCCAGCCTAAAAATAGCAGGCTGCAGCCGCCCCAGAAGTAGCGCATCCATTAGATGTGCCAGTCCTGGTGCTTCGCGCCAGCTCATCCCGTTGCCCTGGTGCAGTGGCAAACGGGGTAATATATGGGGTTAATACCAGATGTGTAATGTCACCTGGCATCAAGCCTTGGAGTTAGTGATGTCAGGCGTGTATCAGATACCCAACATCACAAACCAGGCAGTAATAAAAAAAAAAAAAATAGACAACAAACACATTTTTATTTGAAAAAACACTCCCCAACACATTCCCTCTTTCACCAATTTATTAGAAAAAAAACCAAATCCAGGTCTGGTGTAATACAAGGGGGTCCCACGATGATCCATACCATAGTCAATGTCCCAGTCAATGAAGAACAGAATGTTCCCTATTTGCTGGGAGAGCCGTGCAGTGACCTGAGCTAATATCAATAGGTCAGCCCAGGCCACTGCAGGGCATGACGAGTGCTGCTATCAGGAGGTTAGCGAGGTATATTACCTGCGATGATCGCTGAACTCCTGATAGCAGCGCTGTCACTGAGTTCAATGACCGCCGCCTTCACAAACAAAGTATCGCGAGCGGCCCGTGACGTCACCACTAGTCACAGTCTCGGGTCGACAGCGAGAAGTGATGTGACAAGCGGCGGGCATAGAAGGCAGTGACGACCGCTGACGTCAGGAGGGCAGGACTTCATCACCGTAGGTAATGAACTTACTAACCTCCTGACGGTAGCGCTTGTCATCCCCGCGGCTGCTGACACTGCAGTGCGGGCCGCTGCTGACACTACTGAGCGGGCAGCCGCGGGGCTGGGGCTGGAGCGGGACACTGACTGCATGGGCACCCAACGGAAGTCACATGGAAGTGCCTCCGTGTTGCTTCCGGGAATTTTGCGGACCCATTGACTTGTATTGAGTCACGGTTCGTTATTACGGAACAGAATAGGACATGTTCCATAATAACGGAGCGGACATACGGCATCCGATGTGTTTTTTTTTTTTGTAGGATCGGATGCACATGGAAGTGCTACCGTGTACCATCCGATCCTACACAAAAGAAATTGAAAAGATGCTCCTGTCCGTGGGGCCGCAAAAAAACAGGAACTGACCAGGACAAACGGAACGGTCATGTGAATGAGCCCACCTGCAGCTATTGCAGCGTGTGCGGGCTGTGACATCATGAGTCAGCTGACTCCCGGGCCGGCCGATAAATTCTGTGTCCCGCTGCAGAAGGATCCGGTAAAATAACGGTTGCATGTGCTGCACATTTAATCCACAGGATCCGGTCATATGCAGTTTGCGGATGATACGGACGACACACAGACTAGGCAAGAGGGAAAAAAGCAATCTCATCACCCCCTCACTTTTTTTTCCCCCAATTATTTTTTTGACATGTTGCGCCGACTAATAATCATAATTTCTGTACACACACACACACACACACACACACTTTCATCCCTTGGTTGTGCAGAGCTGGGAGCTGCTGCTGTCTCTGTGTGATTTCTCTCAGTGCATCCACACAGGGAAGAGGCAGGGAGGAGGCTTTGTGTGGAGAGCTGAGGGGGGGGGGGGGGGTGTTAGATAAGCTAGACACCGCCCTAGAGCCACAAAGAATTCTGGGACTTGTAGGAACTGAACACAGGAAGTCAGAAGAGAGATTAACCCCATCAGAGCTGGAGCCAGCAATGAGCATGTGCTGCTAGTGCACAATAAAAGGTAATTTTGCTGAAAAAACATAATAGATGTGTTGAGGGGCACATATTAGCAAGATTTATCAGAAAAAAAAAATCAGTTTTGGTAACTGGACAACTTCTTTAAGGAGTATGCCATGAAAATGTCCAAGAGGGGGGTATTGTCCACCAAGATGCCCTTCATCTATCTGTAGACACAAACAAACACAGTTGGATGGGTGTATACACAGTCGTGGCCGAAAGAGTTGGAACCTTAATTTTGTTCCATTAAATTAAGTATTTCTCCCAGAAAAATTATTGCAATTACATGTTTTGTTATACACATGCTTATTTCCTTTTTGTGTATTGGATTAATAAAAAAAAGGCAAATTGGACATAATTTCACATCAAACCTCAAAAATGGTCCGGCAAAGTTGTTGGTACTATCAACTAAATATTTGGTTGCACATCCTTTGGAATAATCAGCTGCAATCAATCACTTCCTAAAGCCATCACCAAGCTTCTTACACTTATCAGCTGGAATTTAGGACCACTCTTATTTTGCAAACTGCTCCAGGTCTCTCATATTTGAAGGCACCTTCTCTCAACAGCAATTTTAAGATCTTTCCACAGGTGTTCAATAGAATATAGGTCCGGACTCATTGCTGACTACTTCCCAACTCGTCAGCGCTTTGTTTTCATCCATTTCTGGGGGCTTCTTGAAGTATGTTTGGGGTCATTCTTCTGCTGGAAGACCCATGACCTAGAATGTAAAGCCAGCTTTCTGACAATGGGCACTATATTGCAACCCAATATCCTTTAGTAATCTTCAGATTTCATGATGCCTTGAACCTGCACTATATTTGACTGTAGGTACTGAGTTCTTTTCTTGATAGGCCTCGTTCCGTTTCCAGTAAACAGTAGAATGATGATGTACTTTACCAAAAAGCTCTATCTTGGTCTCATCTGTCCACAAGATGCTTTCCCAGAAGGATTTTGGCTTGCTCACGTACATTTTGGAAATCTGCCGTCTAGCTTTTTACGTCTCTATGTCAGCAGTGGGGTCCTCCTTGGGTTTCCTCCACAGTGTTTCATTTAATTCAAATGTTGACAGTTCACGTTGAGACCGATGCACCCTAAGCTTATTATCCACCGTCTGGACTATCATGCATTGCAACCTTCCATCAATTTTTTTCTGACGCCCACGTCCAGGGACATTAGCTACTGTGTCATGGGTTATAAATAGTGATGGGTGAACTCACAGATATCCGGGACATGTGGGACTAACTGGACTTTAAAAAAAAAAAAAAAATTTGGTTCCAGCCTGGAATTGATCCCGGATATCTCGCCAGACGCCGGTCCCCATATAAATCTATGGGGACCAGAATCCAGCTTTTAAAAATGGTGGTAAAAGGGATAGGGGGAGTAGAGCAAGCGTGCTGTACATACTGGGTATCAGGCGTTGCTGTAACTGCTTTCGGGCCACTCATTCTTCTTCTGGAGGCGCTCATTTACTTTCATGCATATTCACTGCTTCCCCTGTCCATTAGCAGCCCTTGCGTCTCTGGTTTCAGTGAAACGTGCACCCAGCCTGCGTAACAGCGTCTGACTGCTTGTGATCACAGACCATGTTTTGCATGTCACTATTGTGGTATAAAAATAAATTGTCATAGGGTCACCCCATATTATGATACACAGCACAGATAAAGCATACGGCTACAGGCTGCAGCTCCCAGCCGTGCACTTATCTTGGCTGTGTATGAAAATAAGAGGAACCGCATGCGGATTTGTTTTACTATTCTAATTTAAATCAATAAATTTAGAAAACGGTGTGCGGTCCTCCCAAATTTGATACCCAGCCATGATAAAGCCCAACATCTGGGAGCTGGTATTCTCAGGCTGGGGAGACCCATGCTTATTGGGCCCCCTAAGCCTAAAAATAGCAGCCACCCAGGACTGTCACATACATTAGATGTGACAAACCCGGCACTTTACCCGGCTCTTTCTGACTGACCTGGTGCTGTAGCAATCACGGTAATAAGCGGTTAACAGCAGCCCACAGCTGCTAGTAAGGCTTAGATTAGTAATGAGAGGCGTCTATGAGACCCCCCATTACTAATCTGTAAGTGAATTTATTTATTAACCTCCAAAACACCCAGGTCTGACGTAATCCACATGAGGTCCCATGATGATTCCAGCTCTGCTATATCTGAAGGCACAGCTTACGGCCATAGAACTTGACCACCTGCTGTGAGCTTCAGGCAGAGAATGAATGAGCCGTGCGATTAGCGGTGACGTCACTCAGATTATTTGCGGTCACAACTGGAGGTTCTCATGGTTCGCCACCTATGATTGGAAGTAATCTGACCTCAGGTGACTTCAGTAAAGTCAGTGACCTTATCTCAGATGAGTTCACAAACCTGCTGTCCTGGTCATCTCTCTGCTATTAGAGTTCAGTGACAAGTTCTGGTTCTGAGATTGACTTTCCCTTGTGAAGATTTAGCTATTTAAATGTATTCCTTTTCCTTTGGGGAACAGAGGGTTAATGTCAGTATTCCCTGCAAGCAAGCAGTCTCATTAAATCTCAGATGTTTCTTGTTTAGACCACTCCCAGTCCCTTTATATACCCTCTGCTACCAGCAGAGGGTGCCGGTTATTTTCTTTGCCATTTGGATACTAATCTTTGAGATGGAAGCAGCTGCTGTAACCCTCTGTTGATGTTGCTGTGGTGGCTACAGTCTTGGTGCTGACTGCAGCAGTCTGTTATTGTGTTTAGCCCCTGTCTGTCTTCTTCCCTGGTGTGTTGTCAGTGCAGTGGTGGGACTAGCATCCTTCACCTGCCCACTCCCTAGCCAGGGACTATTGTAGGGTCTTTTCAGGGCTTTAGGTTCCTGGTCAGCGACAGGTGAGCAACCTGTATAGGGACTTGCTAGGAGTTCAGGGTTCAGCAGTAGGTAAGTGGCGGAGGTGTCTATCTTCCCTCTCACTAGTCCAAGGGCTCACTATTGTTAAAGTGTCCATGGTGTACCTTTCGTTTGTTGTGGTGTTACCGCTGTTCAGTTCTGTATTTGGCCTTTTACCGTCCGAATTCGCCCATCATTAGTTTTAAATATTTTGATGATGTTGTACAAAGTGTGGATAAAGGAACATTAAGATCTAAGGAGAACATTTTTCATTAAAATAAGTGTCATCAGTTCTGAAATATTGTATAATGTATGTAGTAATATATAAATTGTGTCCATCATATAAAGGCCACCTTCAGTGACCTGAGACTAAACAGGTACAAGTAAGATTATCATGTATTGTGGATGGTATCGCCCTTTATACCCTATGGCCAGCTGCCTGCGCTGCATTTTTGTGCATATTTGGCCTGCTTCGGATTGGGTTCTGGACTGGGAGGATGAGAGGAGCGCTGTACACCCCTGTGCAGTTTGATAGCTGGGGTCCTGGTAGTGCGGGTAACTGATTGATTGCCGAGTTGGGGATTGCAGTGAGTGGTCCTGGAGGCAATTTAAGAGTAGGAGCCCAAAATCCTACTGGTCACATGTATGTGCTGTAAGGGATGGACTAGAAAAACTGACTAGATTTTCAAAAAATATTTCTTTTTTTTTTTTTTTTCCCCATCTCACATGGATAGTACCATCCAGATAAGCAACACCGGCATATTTCTGAAGAAGACAAAGAGGGTGCACGAAAGTTCATTGAAATCAGTGAGGCATGGAAGATACTAGGAAACGAGGAGACGAAGCGAGCCTATGACCTGCAGCGGCGTGGTGAGTTCTCACAGACCAGGCCTCCTCTGGATCTTTTTTGGCTTTGCAGCAGGGAGATTACACCTCCTGTGTGTTAATAAGCACGGCCCTTTCTATTTTGAGCCATTTGCTCTCTTCCTTATAAATAATAGACAGCAGTTGAGAGCCACAGTTCGGCTTCAGTTTTTTTTTTTTCTCTTATTGCTCTTGCTGTACACGACAGAGAATTGGTCTATTTTAGACCGGTATGTTTAAAATTACATAGTGGAGGGTATGTTTTCTGTGGGCCTTGGGGAAATTGCTAGCATTGAATGACTCATCTGTGCTTACTGCATCTCTGCAATCTCCACTGACAAGTTGGGTTCATATGTTACGCCCCAAAGCAACAGCGCACCGTACAACCTTAGGTTTCCATTCCTGTCGTTCAAGCACGGTGTTTAGGACCTTGGATTTAACAAGCAGTTTAAAAAAAAAAAAGCTATACCGTCATCCGTTACAGACCAACTCAATATCATAAGAGCAACAACACATTTACACAATGAGAAGACCAATATACAGTCATATGAAAAAGTTTGGGCACCCCTATTAATGTTAACCTTTTTTCTTTATAACAATTTGGGTTTTTGCAACAGCTATTTCAGTTTCATATATCTAATAACTGATGGACTGAGTAATATTTCTGGATTGAAATGAGGTTTATTGTACTAACAGAAAATGTGCAATCCGCATTCAAACAAAATTTGACCAGTGCAAAGGTATGGCCACCCTTATCAATTTCTTGATTTGAACACTCCTAACTACTTTTTACTGACTTACTAAAGCACTAAATTGGTTTTGTAACCTCATTGAGCATTGAACTTCATAGGCAGGTGTATCCAATCATGAGAAAAGGTATTTAAGGTGGCCACTTGCAAGTTGTTCTCCCATTTGAATCTCCTTTGAAGAGTGGCATCATGGGCTCCTCAAAACAACTCTCAAATGATCTGAAAACAAAGATTATTCAACATAGTTGTTCAGGGGAAGGATACAAAAAGTTGTCTCAGAGATTTAAACTGTCAGTTTCCACTGTGAGGAACATAGTAAGGAAATGGAAGAACACAGGTACAGTTCTTGTTAAGCCCAGAAGTGGCAGGCCAAGAAAAATATCAGAAAGGCAGAGAAGAAGAATGGTGAGAACAGTCAAGGACAATCCACAGACCACCTCCAAATACCTGCAGCATCATCTTGCTGCAGATGGTGTCAATGTGCATCGGTCAACAATACAGCGCATGTTGCACAAGGAGAAGCTGTATGGGAGAGTGATGCGAAAGAAGCTGCTTCTGCAAGCACGCCACAAACAGAGTCGCCTGAGGTATGCAAAAGCACATTTGGACAAGCCAGTTACATTTTGGAAGAAGGTCCTGTGGACTGATGAAACAAAGATTGAGTTGTTTGGTCATACAAAAAGGCGTTATGCATGGAGGCAAAAAAAACACGGCATTCCAAGTAAAGCACTTGCTACCCACAGTAAAATTTGGTGGAGGTTCCATCATGCTTTGGGGCTGTGTGGCCAATGTCGGCACCTGGATTCTTGTTAAAGTTGAAGGTTGCATGGATTCAACTCAGTATCAGCAGATTCTTGACAATAATGTGCAAGAATCGGTGACGAAGTTGAAGTTATGCAGGGGATGGATATTTCAGCAAGACAATGATCCAAAACACCGCTCCAAAGCTACTCGGGCATTTATGCAGAGGAACAATTACAATGTTCTGGAATGGCCATCCCAGTCCCCAGACCTGAATATCATTGAACATCTGTGGGATGATTTGAAGCGTCCTGTCCATGCTTGGCGACCATCAAACTTAAGTGAACTGGAATTGTTTTGTAAACAGGAATGGTCAAATATACCTTCATCCAGGAACTCATTAAAAGCTACAGGAAGTGACTAGAGGCTGGTATTTTTGCAAAAGGAAGATCTACAAAATATTAATGTCACTTTTATGTTGAGGTGCCCATACTTTTGCACCGGTCAAATTTTGTTTAAATGCGGATTGCACATTTTCTGTTAGTACAATAAACCTCATTTCAATCCAGAAATATTACTGAGTCCATCAGTTATTAGATATATGAAACTGAAATAGCTGATGCAAAAACCCAAATTGTTATAAAGAAAAAAGGCTAACATTAATAGGGGTGCCCAAACTTTTTCATATGACTGTAATAGTGGCCTGTCAGGGCAG
Organism: Anomaloglossus baeobatrachus; assembly: GCF_048569485.1. NCBI lineage: Eukaryota > Metazoa > Chordata > Amphibia > Anura > Aromobatidae > Anomaloglossus > Anomaloglossus baeobatrachus. The sequence continues at coordinate 102,666,408 of NC_134362.1, forward strand.
GCTGGGTGTGGGGACTATACTTGTTCCATACTAAGCTATTCTGGCTATCTTTCTAGGGGGTGCAGGAGAACACACACACATAATATAAATTATATATATATATATATATATATATATATATATATATATATATATATATATATATATATATATATATATATATATATATATATATATATATATATATATATATATATATATATATATTGTGTGTGTGTGTATGACAAGCCCCATATTTTTGCAAAATAAATATAAGTTTCAAATCTCTGTGTTTATCTTATCTTAAAGGGAATCTGTCATGTGTAAAACCACTGTTAATCTGCAGATTTGGGGTTAATCTGCGGGTCAATAGCATTTGGAACCTGCCTGGCGCATGCACATTGAACCCCCGGTGCTGGGAGGAAATTATCTTTATTCCTCCCAGCAACGTTCCAGTCATCAGGGTGGAGCCAGCACGGATTCAGTCACTGCTCTGTGTATGGAGAGTAGCAGCTATAATCATGCCCCCTGGACTTACTGACAGTTTGCTCTGATGCTGATCACCTGTCTATTATCAAAGGGGTGTGTCCCTGCAAAGTCTGCCATTATAGGGCATACCCCAGTATAAGTATGTGTGTGTGTGTGTGTGTGTGTGTGTGTGTGTGTGTATATATATATATATATATCAGACAAAAGGCTTTCTGTGACATCTGACAAGCCAATGGATATTACCAAGGAAACTTCACACTGAACTGTGTCTGGTACGGAAATACTACACTACCTCCAGTATAGGTAAGCAGTGCGGTGCACATCCCTCTTTTATTTTTCAAAGTTTATTGTGTAGTTACTGTATGATTTTTGTTATTTTTATATATATATATATATATATATATATATATATATATATATATATATAGATGTTGTCTGTAGTTGCCAAGTATTTGTGTAGTGCGCTGTAAATGTTCTGGGTGTTGTCTGGGTGGGGGTGTTGAGAGCGGTGTTGTTTGTGTGTTGCGTTGTTTGTAGAGCGCTGTGTCTCTGCAGCATTGTGTGTGTGTGTGTGTGTGTGTGGTGCTGTATGTGTTGCACGGTTTGTGTGTGTGTGTGTGTGTGTTTTGGGGGGAGGTATGTTTTGTGCATTGTGTGTGTGTTGGAGGAGTAGTCCTGGAGGGAGAGGAGTATAATAGGAGGAGTAGTCCTGTGGGAGAGGAGTATAATAGGAGGAGTAGTCCTGGGGGGAGAGGAGGATAATAGGATTAGTCATCCTGGGGGTGAGGAGTCTAATAGGAGGAGTAGTCCTGGGGAGAGAGGAGGATAATAGGAGAATTAGTCCTGGGGGGAGAGGAGGATAATAGGAGGAGTAGTCCTGGGGGGAGAGGAGGATAATAGGAAGAGTAGTACTGGGGGGAGAGCAGGATAAGCATGGTACACATCAGGTAAGTATTCAAAGAGACAGTGCTGGGTCACTTGTTGGTCTCCTGCTGTGCAGCACGCATCAGCGTGTGACAGCGGGAGACCAACGATGTGAATTGGCAGGGAGCCGGCATACCATGCTACACAATATTACCCGATGTGTACCATGGTTACCAGCGTACCCCGTCCCCCGCACGCACGGGAGCCCACACCAGCGTACGCCGGCAACCCCAGCAATGTGAGGGTATTTGTCGGCTGGGTTGCCTGCGTACGCTGGTGTGGGCTCCCGGGGGTACAGCACTCACCTGGGAGTCGGGGCTCCGTGTCGTTTCGGGGAATGCATGTGGGGGCGGGGCCAGAGCGAGCATGCAATGCGTGAGGGGGGCGGGGCGTGGCCGAGTTGCCAATGCGTGCAGGGGGCCGGGGCGAGAGGCCAATCCGTGTGGGGGGGCGGAGCCTGGGCGAGCGGCCAATGAGATGCTTGTCACGGTAACGACAGAATTTTGGAGCAAGACAGACAGAATAAGGCAATGATATATATATCAGTGGATCGGTGGATTTTCCTGAGGAAGAAGAGGGGAAGAGGGGATATCTCTTCGAAACGCGTAGAATAAACCATCCACGTTGCTTTTATTATTTGGAGTGATTCTTTGTACAGGAGCGTGGAGTATACCACAATTGTCCTGGTTTATATATATATATATATATATATATATATATATATATATATATATATATATATATATATATAATATAAAGTTTTTAAAGTGCAAAAAAGTACAAATTTTTATTTAGACAAGGTGAGGGTAGACATGCAAAATATCATTAAGAACACATTAAAAAAATTAATGACGGATTAGTCCCATATATAATAGTGACATTGGCAATGGTGTACAAGTACGAACCACATGAAAACAGCACTATCAGTTTTACAGGGAGGACACGTGGGCATTAGGTGTCAGTGAGCTTTTTCTCTAGATACCAAACAGCCCATAAGCATTACAGCACAATGTTAAATCTAGCCCATATAGGGCAAATGGCCCCACTGCAACCCCTGCACCGGTAGGCATAAATAGTGCCTATAGTAAAAGTGGACACCGATACTCAGCCAAAGAAGGTGGAGATAAAGGGGACACCGTCAGGAGCAAGCCTCAAGATAACATACGTAGGTTTCGATTTTGACTAATGGTAATCTTCATCAGGGAGAGGCATCTCGTACCGCTCACTCCCGATGGCAGGCTTTAAATGTATGATAGTAATTGCTACGGACCCGAAAGTCTCGCTAACGGCGGTCGCGCGAGACGTCGGCCGTCATGTCACACTCGCGCGCATGCGCGGGAGGGGGGGAAGCGTCTCCAAGGCTCCCGCGCATGCGCGCGACGATAGACGGCCGCGGCTGCGCGCGCACGACCCCGCCACCAAGCGCGACCGCACAGAGACAGCCGCGCATCACAACAGCAGAGGTAATCACAGTCATCAGTCCCTGTGCATGTAATCTACATCTTGTGATGTTCGGTGTTCATGGAGCATAACAACGTCATGTCAGGAAGTTCATCCTTGGATTTCTTTGTGGGACAAAAGGATCTTAATTATTCAGATGACGGATCATACGATTAGTTTCTATGTCCTATTAACAAAAAGGACATATAAAAATTACATAAGCCTGAACTTCAGGGGGAGATGTACGAGCACATGGTTAAAAAGGTTAAAAAACTTAAAAAGATAAAGGATGCAGGTAACGAAAAGATGGCAAAATCACAAAGTCCTAATATCATGTAGTTGGGTATCACATATATAAAAATGGTGGCGAAAATATTCGCATACAATCTGATGAGATCATCATGACTAAATATATCGATTTACTCAAAAAAAGAACTAGATTGTGGTGGAACAAGGCGTTTTTGGGCAAGTATTTAGAGAAAGACTTAGTGCCCAGGGGACTTCGTATACAGGTGTTCCCCTCCTTCCCTTTAGAGGATGATACCTTTAAAACCAAATGGGAGGAATTTGCACAGACCTGCTCTCGGGGTTTCCTTGGCCTGTTGTGGGACCACAATACTTCCTCATTAGCCCCAATTGAAACTGAATTAAAAGCACTGGAAAATAAACTAATAGAAGTATGTACACCAGCTGTCGTGACCCGCTTCTTCGCTGATACTGATCAGGAACTTGAGAGTTGGGAGCGGGAAATTAGGGGCTTTAAGCTGAAAAAGCTAAATAGGGACATTCAGGATTATACCTTGCGGAGAGCATATAGATGGAGAATGGACTCAAATAGAGGACGTATTGGGGATTCTTCCAACAAAAACCCTCGACTAAGATCTTCCTCAATAGTGTCACAGACCTCTGTGGCTGGATCCTCCTCCGGGGCCTCAGTGAGTTCCATGGACATGGGTGAGACGGTCGGGGCACGCGTAAAACACAGAGCCTGGCCACCAGTGACATATAATAAGAACAACCGCCAGGGGAATAAACTCCAGGTAATAAATTAATCCTCACGGGTGCTCACTGCGGCTCAGGTGGAGGTCCTCTCACGTGGTCTGACTTTCTCTGCCTCTAATTCTTTCCACCTCTTTTCGGCTTTGAAGGACTTTAATTTATTCTCGCGGAAACTAACTCTCAAAAAACTATTTCTTCATCGTTCCTATGGGAGACCCAGACCATGGGTGTATAGCTTCTGCCTCCGGAGGACACACAAAGTACTACACTAAAAAGTGTAGCTCCTCCCTCCGAGCATATACACCCCCTGGATAACCAAATATAGCCAGTTCAATGCTTTGTGTTCAGGAGGCACACATCCACACATGCATTCTCATCTGATTTTTGATTTTAAAGAGTTTGAAGAAAAGCGGGTCCAAGCCTGGACTCCCGGCATGTCCCTTCTCACCCCACTGTGTCGGCGGTGTTGTTAAGGTTGATTTCAGGGCTGGAGCCTTACATGCCGCGCTCCTTCACCATCCCTCGGGCTCTGGCTTGAAGTGGGAGCCAGCACGGTTCTCACTGCCTTGCAGGAGACCGGTCTCCATCCGCAGCCCTTTCAGGATCCTGCCGGACGGAGCACTCATCCCTCAGGGACCTGGCCCTGCGTCTCACAAGCTAAGTATTTGAGACGTTATTGTCAGGGGGTCCCTTGCACTTTATTGTTGGGGAGAGTGTGTTATTTAACTTTTCTGTCATTTCCGGCCGGTTCTCTGGTTTTCACCTGAGAACCGCGCCGAGGGTGCCTGCGCGCCGGCCGCATTGTAAAATTTAGGCCCCGGCTTCGCCTGAGGCCTAGTTTCGTTTTCACTGCCCCTGCATGTCAGTCATGCAGAGGGACAGTGCGGCGCCGCCCACCGGCCGTTCGGCACAGGGGAGGACACTCCTCTCTGAGGAGATGTTTCCCTCCCCTGTATATCTCCTTGGCCCTCCGGATCCCGCTCTTTGACTAGGCCCCGCCCCCTCTCCTTGCTCCGGCGCCATTTTATCAGCGTTCTCATACCGATCGGCGCTGGCTGCAGCATCTCTGCATAATCTGTCTGGGGGTCCGAGCTGTGGGATCCGGAGGGCACACAAACGGTCTGGTAAGCCACAACCTCCGGTTGTGGACCTTCTTATACACTCTCTGGGGGTCATTCTGGCTCAGAGCCCCCACCTCAGCAGCATGTCTCACACTAGGAGCAAGGCTGCAAGGCTGTACTCAATATGCACTGCATGTAAGCTCGTACTGCCTGAACCGAGCACATATCCACATTGTGATGCCTGCTCTAACATGGTGGTGCCTCAGCCTGGAGTCTCCCCAGTGGTCCCTCCGGCTGCTCCGGCCCCGGTGGCTGAACCCCCGGCTTGGGTAGAATTGTTCTCTAAGTCTATCTCCCAGTCATTTGCCGACTCCATGGGAGAGTTGTCCCGGACTCTGCTGAGCATGCACCAGCCCCCTTCTCAGGGCGCCTCTGCTGCTACGGCTCACTCTGCAGAGCTCACAGAGGATTCTTCATCTGCTCCCAGACCCCGTCCTCCTAAAAGGAGACGCAGGGTCCCCTCTCCTTCCTCGTCCCGCGGCTCTGATTCACGAGCTGACTCGCAGGACGAGGAGGATGTCTTTGCTGGGGTCTCGGACGCTACCTCCATGTGCCCCATTGATCTGACCAAGGGTGATGCAGATGTTAGTGATTTGATTGCGTCCATTAATTCTGTACTGGACCTCAATCCGCCAGTATCAGAGGAGCAACCCTCTCTGGCAGAAAAGCACCAGTTTACCTTGCCTAAGAGAACAAGGAGTGTGTTCTTTAACCACTCCAGTTTTCAGGCCACTGTGACCAAGCCCAGAGCCTGTCCTGATAAACGCTTCCCCAAAGCGTGGTTCTGATGACCGTTTTCCTTTTCCACCAGAGGTGGTCAAGGAGTGGGCTCACTCACCAAAGGTAGACCCTCCGGTGTCTAGACTCTCAGCCCGGACAGTTGTATCAGTGGCTGATGGCACCTCACTTAAGGATCCCACTGACCGCCAGGTTGACCTTCTGGCCAAGTCTGTATATGAGGCGGCAGGGGCCTCGTTCTCCCCATCTTTTGCAGCAGTATGGGCTCTCAAAGCCATCTCTGCTTCTCTAGAGGAGATGCATTCCCTCACTAGGGACTCTATGCCTGAAATGGTTGCCTTAACTTCCCAGGCTTCAGCCTTTTCATCCTACGCCATGTCTGCCATGCTGGAGGCTTCTCACCGTACTGCGGTGGCTTCGGCTAATTCCCTCACTATCCGCAGGATCTTGTGGCTTCGAGAGTGGAAGGCAGACGCTTCTTCAAAGAAGTACCTTGCTGGGCTCCCATTTGCTGGGTCCAGGCTGTTCGGTGAACAACTGGATGAAATTATTAAGGAAGCTACTGGCGGGAAGAGTACTTCCTTGCCACAGACTAAAACCAGGAAACCTGTCCAGGGAAGGAACCAGTCGAGGTTTCGTTCCTTTCGTTCCTCTAACTGGTCGTCCTCTAAGCCCTCGGCCTCGTCCACTAACTCAGCCAAGGACCAGAAGCCTAACTGGCGCAAGAAGCCGCGTCCACAGAAGTCCGCAGGAGCTGCTGCCACCAAGGCAGCCTCCTCTTGACTATCTGGCCGAGCCAGCAACGTCCTTGGTCGGTGGCAGGCTCTCCCACTTTGGCGACGTGTGGTTTCAACACGTCTCCGATCAGCGGGTGCGGGATATCATCTCCCACGGCTACAGGATAGAATTCTCTTCCAGCCCGCCAAACAGATTTTTTCTGTCAACTCCACCATGCTCCAAGGCCGCCGCCTTCTCTCAAGCTGTGGCATCCTTGCAGGCCAACGGAGTAATTGTACCGGTTCCCGCCCGGGAACGGTTCAGAGGTTTCGACTCAAATCTCTTCCTAGTCCCCAAAAAGGACGGTTCCTTCCGGCCCATCCTGGATCTCAAGCTTCTCAACAAGCATGTTCAGGTGCGGCATTTTCGCATGGAGTCTCTGCGATCAGTCATTGCCTCAATGACCCAAGGAGATTTCCTGGCATGCATCGACATCAAGGATGCCTATCTGCATGTGCCAATTGCAGTTTCACACCAGCGTTTGCTCCGTTTTGCAATCGGAGAGGAACATTTCCAATTCGTGGCTCTCCCCTTCGGGTTATCCACGGCCCCTCGAGTATTCACCAAGGTCATGGCAGCAGTGGTTGCGGTTCTGCACCTCCAGGGGTTGGCAGTGATTCCTTACCTGGACGACCTTCTAGTCAAGGCTTCATCCAGTGCAGACTGTCAGCGGAGTGTCTCGCTCACTCTCGACACTCTTGTTCAATTCGGGTGGCTTGTCAATCTGCCCAAGTCCACTCTGACTCCGACCCAGAAACTCACGTACCTAGGGATGCAGTTCGAGACTCTGCCGGCACTTGTCAAGCTGCCCTTAGTCAAACAGCAGTCCCTCCATCTGGCGGTGCGCTCTCTGCTGAGGCCCCGCCGTCATTCCATCAGGCACCTAATGCAGGTGCTGGGTCAGATGGTGGCGTCAATGGAAGCGGTTCCCTTTGCCCAGTTCCATCTGCGTCCTCTGCAGCTGGACATTCTCCGCTGTTGGGACAAGCGGACTTCTTCCTTGCACAGGTTGGTGGCTCTGTCGCCACAGACCAGGGGCTCTCTTCAGTGGTGGCTTCGGCCCCTCTCTCTGTCTCAGGGACGCTCCTTCCTGGCCCCGTCCTGGGTGATTCTCACCACGGATGCCAGTCTATCCGGCTGGGGAGCAGTATACCTCCACCACCGAGCACAGGGCACTTGGACTCCGTCCGAATCAGCCCTCTCGATCAATGTGCTGGAAATCAGAGCTGTGCTCCTAGCTCTTGTAGCCTTTCACCACCTGTTGGCGGGAAAGCACATTCAAGTCCAGTCAGACAACGCAACAGCGGTTGCCTACATCAATCACCAGGGCGGGACTCGCAGCCGCCTGGCAATGTTGGAGGTTCAACGCATCTTTCAGTGGACGGAGGACTCCAAGTCCACCATATCCGCAGTCCACATCCCAGGCGTAGAAAACCGGGAGGCAGATTATCTCAGCCGTCAGGCCGTGGACAGCGGCGAGTGGGCTCTGCATCCGGCAGTGTTTCGGTCAATCTGCCGCAAGTGGGGCACTCCGGAAGTGGATCTAATGGCATCCCGGCACAACAACAAGGTCCCGGTTTACGTGGCTCGCTCCCACGATCCTTAGGCCTTTGCAGCGGACGCGCTGGTTCAAGATTGGTCCCAGTTTCGTCTGTCTTACGTGTTTCCCCCTCTAGCTCTCTTGCCCAGAGTCCTGCGCAAGATCAGAATGGAGGGCCGTCGGGTCATCCTCATTGCTCCAGACTGGCCCAGGCGAGCTTGGTACCCAGACCTGCTCCATCTGTCCGTAGAGGTGCCGTGGCATCTCCCGGACCGCCCAGACCTTCTCTCACAAGGTCCGTTTTTCCGCCAGAATTCTGCGGCTCTCAGATTGACGGCGTGGATCTTGAGTCCTGGATCTTGACGACTTCTGGCATTCCTCCTGAAGTCATCTCCACTATGACTCGGGCTCTGAAGTCTTCCTCGGCCAAAATTTATCACAGGACTTGGAGAATTTTCCTGTCCTGGTGTCGTTCTTCCGGCCATGCCCCTTGGCCTTTTTCCTTGCCGACCATCCTGTCCTTTCTACAGTCCGGTCTGCAGCTAGGACTATCCCTCAATTCCCTCAAGGGACAGGTCTCGGCTCTGTCAGTGTTGTTCCAGCGGCGTATCGCCCGGCTGGCTCAGGTGCGCACCTTTATGCAGGGCGCATCTCACATCATTCCGCCTTACCGGCGGCCCTTGGATCCCTGGGACCTTAATCTGGTCCTCACGGCCTTGCAGAAACCCCCCTTTGAGCCTCTTAGGGAGGTTTCTTTGTTTTGTCTTTCACAGAAAGTCGTCTTTCTAGTGGCCATAACTTCCCTCAGGAGAGTCTCTGATTTAGCTGCGCTCTCTTCGGAGTCACCTTTTTTGGTTTTTCATCAAGACAAGGTGGTTCTCCGTCCGACTCCGGACTTTCTCCCTAAGGTGGTATCTCCTTTCCACCTTAACCAGGACATTTCATTGCCTTCCTTTTGTCCGGCTCCTGTTCATCGCTTTGAGAAAGCGTTGCATACTTTAGATCTGGTGCGGGCGCTCCGGATCTATGTGTCACGCACCGCTGTTCTTAGGCGGTGCACCTCTCTTTTTGTGCTGACCACAGGTCAGCGTAAGGGCCTCTCGGCTTCTAAACCGACCCTGGCTCGTTGGATTAGGTCAGCCATTTCTGATGCCTACCAGTGTACTCAAGTGCCTCCCCCGCCGGGGATCAAAGCACACTCGACCAGAGCTGTCGGTGCCTCTTGGGCTTTAAGGCACCAGGCTACGGCTCAGCAGGTCTGTCAGGCTGCCACTTGGTCTAGTCTGCACACCTTTTCGAAGCACTACCAAGTGCATGCTCATGCTTCGGCAGATGCGAGCTTGGGCAGACGCATCCTTCAGGCGGCTGTCGCCCATTTGTGAAGTTAGGTTTCGCCTACTTCGCAGTTTTCTGTTTATTTCCCACCCATGGACTGCTTTGAGACGTCCCATGGTCTGGGTCTCCCATAGGAACAATGAAGAAAAAGAGAATTTTGTTTACTTACCGTAAATTCTTTTTCTTATAGTTCCGTAATGGGAGACCCAGCACCCTCCCTGTTGCCTGTTGGCAGTTTCTTGTTCCGCGTGTTATCACCGGCTGTTGTTGTAGACAGCGGCTCCGGTTGTTCCGGTTTTTTGCTCTATCTCTACTGGTGGGTGGCTATTCTCCTTCAGCTTTTGCACTAAACTGGCTATATTTGGTTATCCAGGGGGTGTATATGCTCGGAGGGAGGAGCTACACTTTTTAGTGTAGAACTTTGTGTGTCCTCCGGAGGCAGAAGCTATACACCCATGGTCTGGGTCTCCCATTACGGAACTATAAGAAAAAGAATTTACGGTAAGTAAACAAAATTCTCTTTTTTATAAGCGGAATGCTGGGTCCGACAACCAGGTGGAGAGAGAGGCTATACAAAATCTTGAGAATCTACTCCAGGAACAGGAGGCCCCGACTGCAGGTATGTTCCCAGGAGCTCTCCTACCTAAATCAACAAAATTCCCCCCTTTGTCAATCAGTCTTGCAATTGATATATTTACAAAAATGGTCAGTGAGGACTTCAAACAGATCCCGACCAACCGGAGGTTTGACAACCTAACCCATCCTCAAAGGAGGGCTCTGACTGAGTTGCTGGGCTTTCATGATATCGTTATAAAAACGGCTGACAAAGGGGGTAACATTGTGGTGCTCTCCTGTGATAAATACGAACATGAAGTCCTCAGACAACTTCGTGACAGGAGCGCCTATAAGAGACTTCCCTCCAACCCCCTGGTTGTGTTTTCCACTGAACTCGCCGCGATATTACGAAGGGCTCTGGATACCGGCCTCATCAATAAAAAGATGTTTGACGGATTATGTAACAAACATCCCAGAGTGCCCACATTTTATATACTGCCCAAGATCCACAAAGATGCTGTCAATCCGCCTGGACGTCCGATTGTGTCCGGCATAGAGGGTTTATGTGATCCAATCTGCAAATTTATAGATCACCATTTAAAACCTTTGGTTGAGACATTACCCTCTTATGTTCGGGACACTACGGACGTCCTTTCTGGAGGATGATATGATCCTTGTAACAGCCGACATTGAGAGCCTCTACACGTGTATATCTCACATAGATGGAATACGAGCGGTCCGTTTCTTTCTCGAAGTGTCCGGTCGGGGTGGCGAGTTGAGTGAGCTGATAATCGAGCTGCTTGAGTTTGCCCTGTCGCACAACTTTTTTGTCTTCAAGGTTGTCTACTATTTACAGCAGTGCGGCACTGCCATGGGCACGGCTTGTGCGCCCTCGTACGCTGGCCTCTTCCTGGGTTACTGGGAGAGGTTGGTCTTTGCTGACGAGGGCTCCGGGCTTAGCGCCCATGTACAGTGCTGGGTAAGATACATTGATGAGATTTTGTTTGTGTCCGGGCACGACTGAGCAGCTCGATCATTCATGGGGCAGTTAAACATCAATAACTTTAATATCAAGCTCACTTACAAGAGTAGCAGATGTAGGATAGATTTCCTTGATATCTCGATTGAGGTGGATCAGAAGGGATCGATCCAGACAGATGTTTTCCGTAAGGAGACATCCGTCAACGCATTACTACATGCCTCATCTGCTCATATCCCCTCAATACGCGCCATGCCGACCGGTCAGTATTTGAGAATGAGACGGATTTGCTCTTCCAATAGTAGTTTTGAGGCTCAGTCGGCTGATCTCAGGGACCGATTCCGTGAAAGAGGTTACAGTGGCAGAAGTATCAGGGCAGGCTATAATCGGGCCAAGAGGACCTCCCGGCTACAGCTCCTCTCGGATACCCCAAATAAACAGGCACAACGTGATGTTGCGGTGAGATTCATTGGAACACACAACCAGGAGTGGGAGACTATGCGTCACATCCTGAAGAAGCACTGGCCGGTCCTAATGACAGACCCGGCATTAACTGAAATACTTGCCCCGAGCCCCTCAATGACCTCTAGGAGAGCAAGAAATTTGAAGGACCTATTGGTCCAGAGTCACTACGTTCCACCTCGAGTGAATCCATTTGGGTCTCTGGGACCTCCACATGGATGCTTTCCATGTGGCCACTGTATGGCCTGCAGTAATGTCCTTCGGAGTAATACATTCAGTTCATCAGATGGACAGAAACAATTTAACATCAAACAATACATTACATGTGGAACTACATATGTAGTGTATTTTGCCACATGCACGTGCCCCCTGACCTACGTGGGACTCACCTCTCGGGAGCTCCGCGTTAGGGTCAGGGAGCACGTGAGGGACATTGCTGCGGCCAAAATGGAGGAAGATCCGACGACACTCAAAACACTGCCCAGGCACTTCAGATCACACCACTCCTGTGATCCATCTAAATTAAAGATAAGGGGAATTGATGTAGTAACGGGGGGAATCAGGGGTGGTGACCTTAAGAAACGCCTGGCGCAGTGTGAGACTAAATGGATAGTGACTCTGGTCACATTAATCCCCAAGGGCCTTAATGAATCGGTGAGCTATGCTCCGTTTTTAAAAATATAATATGACACCGATCGTATGTGTGTGTGTGTGTGTGTATATATATATATATATATATATATATATATATATATATATATATATATATATATATATATATATATATATATGTATATATATATATATATGTATATATATATATATATGTATATATATATATATATATATGTATATATATATGTATATATGTATATATGTATATGTATATATGTATATATGTATATGTATATATGTATATGTACATGTGTATATATATATATGTATATATGTATGTGTATGTATATGCTTGCTCCCCTGTGTGTATGTGTATATGTGTATATATGTGTACATACTTGCTTCCCTGGAGATCATTGATCCCCACAGTATCTGGTCTATGCAATTACATATATCCATTTTTATATATGTGATACTCAACTACATGATATTAGGACTTTGTGATTTTGACATCTTTTCGTTACCTGCATCCTTTATCTTTTTAAG
>NC_134362.1:103713906-103723906 GCF_048569485.1 Anomaloglossus baeobatrachus
AAATGACGCTGGAGTCAGTCAGTACGCATATGTAGCGCCCCTGAAGCTATCAGGGAGCTACAAGGTACTGCATCCCCACCAGGATGCAGGGCCTACCCCCTAGGGACCCAGAAGACCAGTGCTGGTAACACACAAACACTCCAGATAATCCCTGTTTTTCCCCAACATGCCCCATAGAATGGTACCAGCCTAGGGTTGGACGAATAGATGGCCGCCTAGAGGTGGAGCCACTCCAGTCCACTAGACAACAAGGTGGGAGGGGCCAACAGTGGACAGTCAGACAGTGGAGAGTGATGAGTGAGGAGGAGTCTGACAGTGAACGTGAGCAGACGCACTGACAGGAGTGAACAGTGACCTGAGGGCCCAGGCGGTTAGTTGCTGAGTACTCATGGAACTACACACCAACGGGGTACAGGACCCTAGGTCAGGCAAAAGCTCCAGGCAGACCTGATAACACCTGCACAGTGAGGGGACCATCAAGGACCTCACTGACCTTGAAATTCGGGACTCAGTAGCAAAGGGAGAACTGGGGACAGGACCAGAGACTGCAACCCCACAGGGTTCACGCTACCATCATACGGACTGCTGTAGAAGACATCCAGGAAGGGACCCACAGCTGCGCTACGCCACAGGGACCCACCAACCAAAAGACAGGTGGAGGGAAGGAAGCCACCAGGTTGCTAAACCGGCACTGGGACTAAGGGGACCTGAATGTGAAACCAGCCAGCCTCGAGTAACCAGTTACCACCAGAAAGTGAGTAAAGAACCAGTTGCACTGAAACCCTCTTGTGCGGCCTACTTTCTTCCAACACCCATCACATCACTACCCTCTGGGGCCAGACCCTGCTTGCGGAGGGCCTAACATCCAGGCTGCCATTAACATCAGCCCCAGTAGTGAACATTGTGCAGCGGCGGCTCCGTCTACATAGCCGCAACACCGCAAGTGGCGTCACGTGTGAACATTATTCTAATCCCCTGTAAATATCCCCCTTTTCAAAAAGCACACAGGGCACGGGACCGGGCAACAGCCACTAAAGTGACATTCCCCAGTTATACACTGCTCGGGACCGAGTACCCCATAACCCTGGGCAACACACATGTCGCAAACTCCGTCGTCATCTTATTGAAGATGGTGTCTCTTCGAATATCACCAGACACCAGTTTGTTTGAGATGATAGTCGCAGACACAGTGTCTTCAAGAATATGGCGCCAGAAATAACGGTAGACACATGTGCTTACTCCAGCGCATATTATTGAGTGATTCAACTACAATGTGAACATAGCACTGCACACACTCCAGCCATAGGAATAATGGTAGTGACTGGAGCAGGACATTTAAATAAAGGGGAGGAAATCAAACAGGGTAAGGATAAATAAAAAAGACCCCACCACATAGTACAGCACCAGCAAGGCAACTTAAAGTGTTTACACCAAAAATGTGCTTTCCAGAGACGTATGTGCACAATAAATGTGCACAATAATGTATACGCTGGTAACCAGGGTAAATATCGGGTAACTAAGCAAAGCGCTTTGCTTATTAACCCGATGTGTACCTGGCTAAGTGTGCAGGGAGCCAGTGCCAAGTGGTATACGCTGGTAACCAGGGTAAATATCGGGTAACAAAGCAAAGCGTTTTGCTTAGTTACCCGATATTTACCCTGGTTACCAGCGTACACCGCTTAGCGCTGGCTCCCTGCACACATAGCCAGGGTAAATATCGGGTAACTATGCAAAGTTACCCGATGTGTACCCTGGCTACATGTGTGCAGGGAGCCAGCACTAAGTGGTGTACGCTGGTAACCAGGGTAAATAACAGGTAACTAAGCAAAGCGCTTTGCTTAGTTACCCGATATTTACCCTGGTTACCAAGTGCAGAGTCGCTGGTGAGATCTGCCTGATTGACAGCTCACCAGTGACCATGTAGCGACGCACCAGCGATCCTGACCAGGTCATATCGTGTTCGGAATCGTTGGTACGTTGTTTAGTGAGATGGTACCTTAAAGGCCGCTTTGCACACTGCTATTGTGCGTCACGGGCACATCTCTGCCCGTGGTGCACAAAATCACTCGGACCCGTCACACTACTTACCTGCCTAGCGACGTTGCTGTGACCAGCGAACCGCCTCCTTTCTAAGTGGGAGGTGCGTTCGGTGTCACAGCGACGTCACTAAGCGGCCACCCAATCGAAGCGGAGAGGCGGAGATGAGCAGGACGTAACATCCCGCCCACCTCCTTCCTTCCTCATTGCCGGCGGCCGCAGGTAAGAAGATGTTCGTTGTTCCTGCGGTGTCACACATAGCGATGTGTGCTGCCGCAGGAACGACGAACAACATCGTACCTGCAGCTGCAACGATATTTGGGAATAGGGGAGCATGTCAACGATTAACGATTTTGCACGATTTTGCAACCTTATTAGATCGCATGTAGGTGTCACACGCAACGACATCGCTAACGCGGCCAGATGTGCGTCACGAATTCCGTGACCCCAACGACAATGCTTTAGCGATGTCGCTGCGTGTAAAGCGGTCTTTACTCTCACACTCTCTTATCTTAGCAGTAGAATTAACCCTATGTCTCCCTTTCCTTTTTTCTCTCACTCTCCTCTTTCCCATATTGCTCATATTAACCTTCTGTCTGCCCATCTCCCTCTCTCTACTTATCTGACTCTTTTTTTCCTTTCCTTCCCTCTTTCTCACTTCTCTAGCTTCATCTTTCTCTTTTCCTTTCTATCACGCTCAGTTTTTGGCCTCTTTCTCTACTTCTTTCTCTCACCCTCTCATTTCTCTCATACTTTCTCACTTTTGCTCCTCTCTTCTTCTCTTAACATCTGCTTCCTTATACTGCTATTTCTTACTCTCCCTTTTTCTCATTAAACCTCTAACATTCTCCCTTATTTCCACTCACAATCTTTTTGTTCATTCATCTCTTCATCCTTTGTCTCTCTTACTCCATCTTTCTTAATCACATACACTTTCCCCATCTCTTGTTACTCTTTCCCATCCATTTTTATTTTTTCATCCCCTCACTTATTCCTTCATCTCTTCCCCCTCTCTCTCCAATCTCCACTATTTCCCTTTTCTTTCCCTTCTTGCCACTCTCACTTTTTCACTCTTTCTCTCCCCCCTTTCTCTTCCGTCTCTTTCCTTCAATCCTCTCTCCTTTCTTTCTGTCCTCTTTTCTCTCTCCTCTCGCTCACCTCTCTCCCGCTTTCTCAACTCTCTTTCTCCCTCCCCTCTCCATCGCCTTCTCTCTCCCACTCTCTCCTCTTTATCTCTTTCTCCCTCATCTCTCTGTCTTTTTCTCTCTCCTCTCTCCATTTTTCTGTCCTCTCCCTCTCCTCTCCATCCAACTCTCTCGCCCTCTTTGCTCTCTCTGTCCTTTTGTCTCTACTGTTTCTCCCTCTCTTCTCCTCTCTTCTCTATTCCTCTCCCTCTCCCCTATCCCTCTCTCCTCTCTACCTCTTTCTCCACTCTCCCTCCTCTCTCTCTTTTCTATCTCTCCTCTATATCCCCCTCTCTCCTTTCTCTGTTCCTTTCTCCATCCTATCTCTCCCTCTCTTTCCTTTCCCTCTCTATCTCTCTTTGCTCTCTCCTCCCTTTCTCTCTCTTTCCCTGTCTCTCCCTCTCTCTCATCTCTTTTTTACTCCTCTCCCTTTCTCTCATTTTTCTCAATTTCTCTTTCTCCCTCTCTCCTCTGTCCATCTCTCCCCTGTCTCTATCCCTTTCTTTCTCCTCTCTCAATGTTCTCTTTCCTCTCTTCTATCTCCCTCCTCCTTTCTCTCTCTTTCCCTTGCTCTCTCCTCTTCCTTCTCTGTCTCTCTCTGTTATTCTCTCCTATTTACCTGTCTTTCCTCTCCTCCTCTCCCTCCTCTCTCTCCCTTTCTCTCTCCTTGCTTTGTTAAATTCAAATAGGTTTATTGGCAGCACCAACATACAATTGGTGTTACCAAAACAAGAAAAATAAGTGTAGTTGGGGGATCAGGTTTATGGGGCTTTTGGGGGGGGCACAATTTGGGCAATAATGGTCCATTCGGGGGTCCAACATTCCTCTCAGCTTACGACATGTGGTGACATATTGAGCGGCGATCTCCACCATTGATTCCTCTTCCTCCAGTAGGATGCGGAGTTCCCTCTCCTCATTCTTGGCTGGGAAATCCACGATGTGAGTGGACAGTCTCTGGAAGTGGGAGGCCCTCACTGCTGAGTATTTGTTGCAGTGCACCAGGAAGTGTGCCTCATCTTCTAGTGCCCCCTGGTGGCAGTGCTGGCACAGTCTGTTTTCCCATGGTTTATATGTCTATAAGTGCCACACTGTTTGCATCTCTAGGCTGTGGGTAATCAGTATGTCCAGACTCAGGGTCTGCCTGTCTTGGGGGTGGTGTTAAATCTCCAGATATGGGGCCAGAGTGTAGTCTCTCCACATTAACTGGTAGATGGTGAGTTCCTGGGAGTTCTCTAATTTGCTTATCCATCCCTTTCTGTATCTCATCTTGCAGTTCTCTGAGTTCCCCTTTATTTTGGCTTTTGTCACATTGTGTTGCCAACTTTGGCTTAACTCTGCTGGGGTTCCTGGTTTTCTCTGGGCTCCGACTCAGCAGGGCTTTATGATGGCAGAAGTTGAGGTTGCTGCTGTGTATGTGCACCTGGTGTGATAGTGCCCTATTGTGTATAGTGAGCAACAAGGGGAATTGGGCTAGCTCTTCCCAACTGGCTATGTTTGAGGTGCTGCGAAGGCCCTCTCTCTCCTCTCTGCCCTTTCTCTCTTCTCCCTCCTCTCTCTCCTTTTCTCTCTTGCTTCTCCCCTCTTTCCCTACTCTCTCTCCATTCTCCCCTCTCTCCCTCTCTCCATCTTTCCTGCACTCTCTTTCCCTCTCACTCCTCCCTCTCTCCCTTTCCCCGCTCTCCTCTTTCTTCCTCCCTCTCCCTCTCTTTCCCTCCCCTCCCTCTCCTCTACCTCTCTCTCTCTATCCTTTGCTCTCTGCTTTTTCTCTCCTTCTCCATCTTCTCTCTCTCACTTTCGCCTCTCCCTCTCTCCTCTCTCCTTTTTTCTCGCTCTCCTTTCTCTCCCACTCAGTCTCCCTTTCTCTCTCCCTCCTCCCTCTCCACTGTCTCCTCTTCTCTTTTTTCTCTCCCTCTCTCATCTCTTTCCCTCCGTCTTCCTCTCTCTCCCCTTTCTCTCACCTCTCTTTCTCCCTCTCTCCTCTCAAATTCATATAGGCTTTAGTAGCAAGACCAAAAGACCCTGTCCTCCAGGGCCCCCTGCTGGCAGAGCTGGCATAGTCTGTTCTCTCAAGGCTTGTATGTCTGTCGGTGCCACCCTGTCCTGTCTATATCCCTTTCTCTCTCTTCTCTCTCCCTCCCCTCTCTGTCCCTCTTTCTCCTTCCTCTCCTCTCTCCCTTTCTCGCCTCTCTCTCCCCTTTTCCTCTCTGCTCTCTTTCTAATTTAAATAGACTTTACAGGCAGGACCAAAATAGAATTAGTGTTGCCAAACCAAGAGAAATTAATGTGAGAGGGTAAGAGACTATGTTATGTGGATGGGATATTGGGGGGAATAATTTTGGCTATATTGGTCCATTCGGAGGTCTTAAGGCCCCGTTATACGCAATAACATCACTAACGAGATGTCACTCGGGTCACGGAATATGTGACGCACATACGTCCTCGTTAGCGATGTCGTTGCGTGTGACACGTACGAACGACCGCTAACGATCACAAATACTCACCTAATCGTTGATCGTTGACACGTCGTTCAAATCCCAAATATCGTTGATGGTGCTGGATGCAGGTTGTTCATCGTTGCTGAGGCAGCACACATCGCTATGTGTGACACCCCAGGAACGACGAACAACACTGTATCTGCGTCCTCCAGCAACGAGGTGGGTGGCACTTTCCTGCGGCTGCTCTCCGCCCCTCCGCTTCAATTGGGCGGCTGCCATGTGACATCGCTGTGACGCTGCACGAACCGCCCCTTTAGAAAAGAGACAGTTCGCCGGCCACAGCGACGTCGTTAGGCAGGTAAGTACGTGTGATGGGGACTAACGATATTGTGCGCCACAGGCAGCGATTTGCCCATGACGCACAAACGGCGGGGACGGGTGCTTTCACGAGCGACATCGCTAGTGATGTCGCTTGGTGTAAAGCCCCCTTTAGATTCCTCTCCGCTTATGACATGTGATGATAAATGGGGCAGCAATCTCCACCGTTGATTCATCTTTCCCCAGTAGGATACGGTTTCCTCTCCTCATCCCTCTCCTCTCTCTCGCTCTCCTCCCTCTCCTCTCTCCCTCCTCCCTTTCCTCTCTCTGTCCTGTTAATATCTCTTTTCCTCTCTTCTCTATTTCTTTCTCTACTCTCTCTCCTATCCAAATTATCTTTTCCTCTCTCTCCTTTCTGCATCTCTCTCCTCTCTCACTTTCTATATCTCTCCCTATCTGTCTCTCTCCCACACTCTTCTCTAGCTCCCTCTCTCTCTTCCATTTTCCTCCTCTCTCTCTCCTATTTCCCTCTCTCTCCTATCTCTACTTTCTCTCCCTCTTTATTTCCTTTATCCCCCTCTGTCTCCTATGTCTACCTTCTTTCACTCCCTCTCCTCTCTATTTCTCCCTTTCTATCTTTCCCTCTCTTTCTCCTCTCTCTCCCTTTTCTCTTCTCTCTCTCCCTCTCTTTCCTCTCTCTCCCATCTCTACTTTCTCTCTCTTTCTCCCTCTCTCCCTCTCTCACCTCTATCTCCCTCTCCCTCCGCTCGCTGTCCTATCTCTACTTTCTCTCTCTCCTTTCTCTATTTCTCCCTCTCTCTCCTCTTTCTCTCCTCTCAGCCTGTCTCTCTTCTCCCTCTCTCCTCTCTCTCCCTTTTTATCTCCTTTCTCTCTCCCTCTCACTTCTCTTTCTCTCCTCTCTTCCTCTACTCTCGCTCTCTCTTCTCTCTCCCTCCTCTTTCTCCTCACTCTCCCTTTCTCTCTCTCCAATGTGCCTTTAATCTTTCAATAACTAGAAGTTCTTATTGTGTAACAGGATCCTCTCACCATATTTTGATCAGTGTTAAAAGTAACCTCAACTTGACAAAAATGTTTTGTTTTAACAATTACATGAATACTATAAAGCTAATGGGTCACTTCACGTATTTTAAAGGAATCATATAAAAAAACACTGAGCAGAGGAAATAACATGCATTATATAGAACACATGCAGGAGAGTTGAATTTTGGTTGGTTTGTTGTTCTTTGATTAGGTAGGTAATGACATCGGTGATGATGATAAACCCAGAGTCTTATACCACAGTCCTGGAGTCATCACATAGTTGCAATACAGGAGTTGTGCCAAATGTCAAACTCAGCTCTGCTGCATCTCTAAATAGGTAGCTGCATTGTCTGGTGGATTCATTTGTCAATCTTGCAGATAGCAACAACACATGCATAAAGCCATAAGAATGATTGCGTTGCCCAAGTCCACACAGGCTTATCTTTCCAGGAGAAACTGTCAACTAGACCCAGTTGTATGTGTTAGAAATGTATAATGCATCTTTCAGTTAGTTTTCAATGTGAAGTTTTGAAAGATGCCCTAAGCCCATGTGTTCCCATAGACTGAGCAATTCTCAGCACACACACTGTAATAATGAGCTTTAATTCTCTATCCAAGCAGAATCTGAGCAATAATAATAAGCGCATCAAGACAATTTGTTTACTGTGGCATTACACAGACTGCAGAACCCAGGAGAAGCCTCAGCTCCGCTGCACTCACAGCATCCCCGCAACCCAGCCAGCTCCAGCACCAATCATCCTGCCATGGATGTGATGCCCATCAAGTCACACAATGGTAAGTGTCTGTCAGGGTTCCCTGCTGGATCACCTGTGCCCATGATGGCACCCGAGAGCAATCCCCATATGTCCCATACAAGGTGAGTATGAGAAAAGGGATTGATAAGTTATCAATTGTCTAAACTTCACCCTGTGTATTAGGTAAAAAATATTTTAATAGAAACCATAATTTTTTTTAATTTACTATTAAATAGATAAATTATTAAAATATAGGATTGAGTAGAATTTGTAATACTTTCACTATATCTGTGTCATAACATTTCTGAAAATGTATATACTGTACATATATATCTATACATATAATATACACACATATATCTATCCGTCCTACTCTACTTACAATCCCAATAGCCAACATTAAAACAATAGAAACATTAATGTAAAAAACGAATGATAATGATATAATTAAAAGTAATGTAAAATCTTAAAAGCTAAAAATGTTAATTTTAAACTATTTGTAATAAATTATGTAAACAAATAAGACAAAAGAACAATAACAATCTCATCTGCATAACGGTATCACTGTGATGTCAGAAATATTTTGTATAAAATTCTCAATATTCTTTTGTTTTTTTACCACCAACATATTCTGCAACTCTTATATTATATATATAAGTAATAATAATTGTCATAATTAATAAGAGACTGATAAACGCACACAACATTTTTTCAAGTCCAAAAATACATTGAAAATAATAAAATGCATCCTTGTAGTTACGGCAACAAGAGATCCCATTAGAGATATTTTATTATTAATAGTAATAATAAGCTTGTCCAATAGCTGATTTGCTTTTGTGCCTCCTCCTGGCTCTAGACTGAGACATTAGCTGGATTCCCTGGGGGTGATTGGAGGCAATGAGCACAGAGTAGACAGTCACGTCATTGATGTTACGAATTCACTTTTGCTCAACTTGACAAGGCAGAGTTCGATCTACAATTGTATTTGAAAGCCCATGGAGCGGAAAGTCCCCCCCATCATCATCATCATCATTACCCACCAACTCCCCCTTCCTTTCCCTACAGCAACATAACAAGATATTACATATAGGTCCAAACCTGCATCTCCATAATAGAAATTAGAAAACCTCGGTATGCTTCCAAATTAGATATTTAAATACCCCCATCCATCCATGTGATCTCGCTGACTTTAAATCTTCAATATTAGACAGGAGATCTAACAAGGGGATTTGCACTGATGCCCTGACCCTTGTAATTGGATTAAATATAGAATGAATCCTCCAAAACATAGCAAGACTGACACCTGCCAAGTGGACTCCCCTATGATTGATAGTGATGATTCGTGTTGGACACAATAATGAAATAAATTGTATGGATAAAACAAGCGCATTTGTCATCCCTGGGCCATCAAAAGGAAGTTAATGTAAGACTCAAGCTGTTCTATGACAACATGCAAGAGATGGGACCTTACCAGGGGGCTACAGGCATTGAGGAGACAAATTACAACTTGCCACCTCTATATCCTATTCTATTAACATATAGATTGATGTTACATAGAAGATTAGGGAGACCTGGGATTTGCATTTGGGGGTTTCTGCTTCGTTGTTGGCCTTTGGGCACTAGCAAAAAGCCATACGTACCATGTTGAGGATGACATGTGGAGTGAATGTTGGCCTCGGCCCAGGGCAAATGGTACAGAACCATGTAAATCTCTTCTGGATTTTGTCCATCTACTCCAGTTATTGTACTTGGTTCATTGTTTATTATATTTTGGATTTTTAGCAACTTGTTTCTTTTTTATGCCAGTCTCGTTATAAATCCCATCCCTCTTCTTACCGTGTTCTGACAATGTTGTTATTTGATCCATCATCATTTATACAATTGTTTTGATTCCTCCTTCAGGTCCACGCGTTTTTCCTTCTAATGCTATCATCCTTAGTTTTATATTTGTACAGTGTATATTGTATTTGTATCGTTGTATGGAGACATTGTAGGTTCCTTAATGATATTTTTATACAAAGTAGGAAAAATGTTATGTGAAACATTGTAATGTAAAAAATAATGTATCTGCAGAGCATTATATTGTAGGAACATGATATATGTATGTGTGTCATATTGTATTGAGTATTGAAGACAAAATAATTCATTTGTAGACTTTATAGACTAAAATCAATCTATGTATCTATGTATGTATGTATGTATCTATCTATCTATGTCCTATCCAACTTAT